>NC_056447.1:53667723-53707723 GCF_018296145.1 Oncorhynchus tshawytscha | reverse complement strand
CCAAATGAACCTCTGATAATGAACCTAATACTATAATCAGATAATTATTATTTTAACTCACCTATACAAAGTTTTTAAAAATCATTGATCTATCTATACAGAGTTGAGAGAGAGGAGATGGAGAGAGGAGAGGGAGGGAGAGTGAGTGGCGAGAGAGTATGTGAGTGAAGAGGGAGAGAGGAGAGAGGAGAGAGAGAGAGAGAGAGGGGGGAGACACATTGCACACGCTATGGCCAAATATTGTTCTGTAGTGATTCTGTGGGGTGAATATTGTCCTGTAGGGGTTCTGTGGTGTGAATGTTGCCCTGTAGGGGTTCTGTGGTGTGAATGTTGCCCTGTAGGGGTTCTGTGGTGTGAATGTTGCCCTGTAGGGGTTCTGTGGTGTGAATGTTGCCCTGTAGGTGTTCTGTGGTGTGAATGTTGCCCTGTAGGGGTTCTGTGGTGTGAATGTTGCCCTGTAGGTGTTCTGTGGTGTGAATGTTGCCCTGTAGGGGTTCTGTGGTGTGAATGTTGCCCTGTAGGTGTTCTGTGGTGTGAATGTTGCCCTGTAGGGGTTCTGTGGTGTGAATGTTGCCCTGTAGGTGTTCTGTGGTGTGAATATTGTCCTGTAGTGGTTCTGTGATGTGAATATTGTTCTGTGGTGTGAATGTTGCCCTGTAGGGGTTCTGTGGTGTGAATATTGTCCTGTAGTGGTTCAATGGGCTAAATAGGACACCAACCCTCTGCTCTACAGCCGGCCATTTGACTGAAGACAAGGCTAGTTGTTCCACAAGTGTCCCCCCGAATGAGCAGCAGGCACCGTGCCTCTGATTAGGCTCCCATGTGAAAGAGTTTCTTTCTTGTCCCTGAGAGGACATTCCAGACCATTAGAAGAAGAGGTGGAGGAATAGAGGAATGAGAGGGGCTCTGTTTGCCTCTCGATGATGACCTCTCGCTCCGGGGGTCAGTCACAGTGATGGCGTCTGCAGCATGATACCTGAGAGGACTGGCCAATGAGATGGGATACAAGTGATGTGATCCGATCAAAATATGCAATCGTATGTAGATAAATAAATGACAATGCCAGGAACAAGTCAGTATAGGTTAGTTTAGTCGAGTTTATGATTCCAGTGTTGAACTAGTGACCTCGCTCAAACAGGATATTGTGACATGGGAGAAGAGGACTGTTACTAATGTTGGTGGCTGACACATCATTTGAGATGTGGAAACCCCCCCCACTAACAAAATCCATCCTTCTGACAAATCATTCATACCAATGTTTTAAGACACTGGATCAGAGTGATGTCTGTATTGTTATCTTCGACTTAATAATCATGACAAAACAGTTTAATGGTCCCATGTCATTGATTATGTGACTGCTCGGCATCTGACCGTAAGGCGCTACAGAGAGTAGTGCGAACAGCACAGTACATCACTGGGGCCAAGCTTCCTGCCATCCAGGACCTCTATAATAGGCGGTGTCAGAGGAAAGCTCATAAAATTGTCAGGGACTCCAGTCACCCAAGTTATAGACTTGTGTTCTCTGCTACCGCACGGCAAGCGGTGCCGGAGCGCCAAGTCTAGAACCAACAGCTTTTACCCCCAAGCCATAAGACTGCTGAACAATTCCAAAAATTGCCACCAGACAATTTACATTGACCCCCCCCCCGTTGTACACTGCTGCTACTCGCTGTTTATTATCTATGCATAAGTCACTTCACCCCCACCTTGAACTGCACTGTAGGTTAAGGGCTTGTAAGTAAAGCATTTCACTGTAAAGTCTATACTTGTTGTATTCGACGTGACAATTAAAGTTTGCTTTGAAGTCCATATGTCCCATCACAAAAATAAAATAACATGTTATTGGTCACATACACATGGTTAGCAGATGTTATTGGTCACATACACATGGTTAACAGATGTTATTGGTCACATAGACATGGTTAACAGATGTTATTGGTCACATGGTTAACAGATGTTATTGGTCACATACACATGGTTAACAGATGTTATTGGTCACATAGACATGGTTAGCAGATGTTATTGGTCACATACACATGGTTAACAGATGTTATTGGTCACATAGACATGGTTAGCAGATGTTATTGGTCACATAGACATGGTTAGCAGATGTTATTGGTCACATAGACATGGTTAACAGATGTTATTGGTCACATACACATGGTTAACAGATGTTATTGGTCACATAGACATGGTTAGCAGATGTTATTGGTCACATAGACATGGTTAGCAGATGTTATTGGTCACATACACATGGTTAACAGATGTTATTGGTCACATACACATGGTTAGCAGATGTTATTGGTCACATAGACATGGTTAGCAGATGTTAATGGTCACATACACATGGTTAGCAGATGCTAATGCGAGTGTAGCGAAATGCTTGTGTTTCTAGTTCCGACAGTGCGGTAATATCTAACATGTAATCTAACAAATTCACAACGACTACCTAATACACACAAATGTAAAGGGATGAATAAGAATATGTACATATAAATATATGGATGAGCGACGGCCGTGAGGCAAGATGCAGTAGATGGTATAGAGTACAGTATATACATATGAGATGAGTAATGTAGGATATGTAGACATTATTAAAGTGGTGTTATTTGAAGTGCGTAGTGATACCTTAATTAAATCAATTTATTAAAGTGGCCAGAGATTTGAGTCTGTATGTTGGCAGCATCCACTCTGTGCTATTGATGGCTGTTTATCAGTCTGATGGCCTTGAGATAGAAGCTGTTCAGTCTCTCGGTCCCTGCTTTGATGCACCTGTACTGACCTCACCTTCTGGATGATAGCGGGGTGAACAGGCAGTGGCTCAGGGTGGTTGTTGTCCTTGATGATCTTTATGGCCTTCCTGTGACATTGAGTGGTGTAGGTGTCCTGGAGGGCAGGTAGTTTGCCCCCGGTGATGCGTTGTGCAGACCTCACTACCCTCTGGAGAGCCTTACGGTTGTGGGCGGAGCAGTTGCCGTACCAGGCGGTGATACAGCCCGACAGGATGCTCTCAATGGTGCATCTGTAAAAGTGTGTGAGTGTTTTAGATGACAAGCCAAATTTCTTCAGCCTCCTGAGGTTGAAGAGGCGCTATTGCGCCTTCTTCACCACGCTGTCTGTGTGGGTGGACCATTTCAGTTTGTCAGTCATGTGTACACCGAGGAACTTAAAACTTTCCACCTTCTCCACTACTGTCCCGTTGATGTGGATAGGGGGCTGATCCCTCTGCTGTTTCCTGTAGTCCACGATTATCTCCTTTGTTTTGTTGACATTGAGTGAGAGGTTATTTTCGTGACACCACACTCCGAGGGCCCTCACCTCCTCCCTGTAGGCCGTCTCGTCGTTGTTGGTAATCAAGCCTACCACTGTAGTGTCGTCTGCAAACGTGATTATTGAGTTGCATGGCCACGCAGTCATGGGTGAACAGGGAGATTGCGATTGCGTCGTCTGTGGACCTATTGGGGCGGTAAGCAAATTGGAGTGGGTCTAGGGTGTCAGGTAGGGTGGAGGTGATATGGTCCTTGACTAGTCTCTCAAATCACTTCATGATGACGGAGGTGAGTGCTACGTGGCGATAGTCATTTAGCTCAGTTACCTTAGCTTTCTTGGGAACTGGAACAATGGTGGCCCTCTTGTAGCATGTGGGAACAGCAGACTGGGATAAGGATTGATTGAATATGTCCGTAAACACACCAGCCAGCTGGTCTGCGCATGCTCTGAGGGCGCGGCTGGGGATGCCGTCTGGGCCGGCAGCCTTGCGAGGGTTAACACATTTAAATGCTTTACTCACATTGGCTGCGGTGAAGGAGAGCCCACAGGTTTTGGTAGCGGTCCGTGTCATTGGCAATGTATTGTCCTCGAAGCAAAGAAGTTGTTTAGTTTGTCTTGGAGCAAGACATCGTGATCCGTGACGGGGTTTCTTTTTGTAATCCATGATTGACTGAAGACCTTGCCACATACCTCTCGTGTCTGAGCCGTTGAATTGCGACTCTACTCTCTCTCTATACTGACGGTTAGCTCGTTTGATTGCCTTGCGGAGGGAATAGCTACACTGTTTGTATTTGGTCATGTTTCTTTGGTCATGTTTCTGGTTGCCCTGGTTAAAAGCAGCGGTTTGCGCTTTCAGTTTTGCACAAATGCTGCCATCTATCTACGGTTTCTGGTTGGGGAAGAGTTTAATAGTTGCTGTGGGTACAACATCACCGATGCACTTGCTAAGGTAACTGATATAGCTGAGTCAGATTGTAGCTAACTGAATATAGCTGAGACAGACTGTAGGTAACTGATATAGCTGAGACAGACTGTAGGTAACTGATATAGCTGAGACAGACTGTAGGTAACTGATATAGCTGAGTCAGATTTTAGGTAACTGAATATAGCTGATACAGACTGTAGGTAACTGATATAGCTGAGTCAGATTTTAGGTAACTGAATATAGCTGAGACAGACTGTAGGTAACAGAATATAGCTGAGAAAGACTGTAGGTAACTGAATATAGCTGATACAGACTGTAGCTAACTGAATATAGCTGAGACAGACTGTAGCTAACTGAATATAGCTGAGACAGACTGTAGGTAACTGAATATAGCTGAGACAGACTGTAGGTAACTGAATATAGCTGAGACTGTAGGTAACTGAATATAGCTGAGACTGTAGGTAACTGAATATAGCTGAGACAGACTGTAGGTAACTGAATATAGCTGAGACAGACTGTAGCTAACTGAATATAGCTGAGACAGACTGTAGCTATCTGGATATAGCTGAGACAGTCTGTAGGTAACTGAATATAGCTGAGACAGACTGTAGCTAACTGAATATAGCTGAGACAGACTGTAGGTAACTGAATATAGCTGAGACAGTCTGTAGCTAACTGAATATAGCTGATACAGACTGTGGGTAACTGAATATAGCTGAGACAGACTGTAGCTAACTGAATATAGTTGAGACAGACTATAGCTAACTGGATATAGCTGAGACAGACTGTAGGTAACTGAATATAGCTGAGACAGACTGTAGCTAACTGAATATTGCTGAGACAGACTGTAGGTAACTGAATATAGCTGAGACAGACTGTAGGTAACTGAATATAGCTGAGACTGTAGGTAACTGAATATACCTGAGACAGACTGTAGGTAACTGAATATAGCTGATACAGACTGTAGGTAACTGGATATAGCTGAGACAGACTGTAGCTAACTGAATATAGCTGATACAGACTGTAGGTAACTGAATATAGCTGAGACAGACTGTAGGTAACTGAATATAGCTGAGACAGACTGTAGCTAACTGAATATAGCTGAGACAGACTGTAGCTAACTGAATATAGCTGAGAGAGACTGTAGGTAACTGAATATAGCTGAGACAGGCTGTAGCTAACTGAATATAGCTGAGACAGACTGTAGCTAACTGAATATAGCTGAGACAGACTGTAGCTAACTGAATATAGCTGAGACAGACTGTAGCTAACTGAATATGGCTGAGACAGACTGTAGGTAACAGAATATAGCTGAGACAGACTGTAGGTAACTGAATATAGCTGATACAGACTGTAGCTAACTGAATATAGCTGAGACAGACTGTAGCTAACTGAATATAGCTGAGACAGACTGTAGGTAACTGAATATAGCTGAGACAGACTGTAGGTAACTGAATATAGCTGAGACAGACTGTAGGTAACTGATATAGCTGAGACAGACTGTAGGTAACTGATATAGCTGAGTCAGATTTTAGGTAACTGAATATAGCTGATACAGACTGTAGGTAACTGATATAGCTGAGTCAGATTGTAGCTAACTGAATATAGCTGAGACAGTGTCACGCCCTGGTCAAAGTATTTTGTGTTTATCTTTATGTATTTGGTCAGGCCAGGGTGTGGCATGGGGTTTTTGTAATTGTGGTGTGTTTGTCTTGGGGTTTTGGTGGTGGTATTAGGATTGTAGCTTAGTGGGTTGTCTAGCAAGGTCTATGGCTGTCTGGAGTGGTTCTCAATCAGAGGCAGGTGCTTATCGTTGTCTCTGATTGGGAACCATATTTAGGCAGCCATATTCTTTGAGTTTGTCGTGGGTGATTGTCCTTAGTGTCTTACTTGTACTCTCTGTTAGTTTGCACTAGATAGGCTGTTTTCGGTTTTCATTACGTTTATTCTTTTGTCGTGTTTAATGTTTAGTCGTGTTTAGTGTTTAGTCGTGTTTACGTTTTGTTTAATAAATATGGATCGCAATCGACACGCTGCAGTTTGGTCCGACTCTCCTTCATCACCACTAGAAAACCGTTACAGAATCACCCACCACCAACGGACCAAGCAGCGTGTTAACAGGCAGGAACCACAGGAGAGGCAACAGAGGCAGCAGCAGCAGGAGCAGCAGCAGCTGCAGTGGGAGAGGCTGCACCACCTGGAGAAATGGACATGGGAGGAAGAACTGGACGGTAAAGGACCCTGGGCTCAGCCTGGAGAATATCGCCGCCCCAAGGAAGAACTGGAGGCGGCGAAAGCTGAGAGGCGCAGATATGAGGAGGCAGCACGGCGTAGCGGATGGAAGCCTGAGAATCAGCCCCAAAATTTCTTGGGGGGCTCAGGGAGAGTGTGGCAGAGTCAGGAGTCAGACCTGAGCCAACTCTCCCTGTTTATCGTGAGGAGCCAAGGAGGAGACCAGAACCAGAGACTGTGAAGGAGTTAATGGGGAAATTGGAGGAGAGAGAAATGAGGGAGTTGCTGTGTTGGTGCTTTTTGCATGGAATTCGCCCGACGGAACGTGTTGGGGATTTGATGGCACCTGGGTTAGCGCTCCATACTCGTCCTGAGGTGCGTGTTAGTCGGCTGGTGAAGTTGGTGCCAGCCTCACGCACCAGGCCTCCTGTGCACATCCCTAGCCTTGCACATCCTGTGCCAACACTGCTCTCAAGATCTCCAGTACGCCTTCACGGTCTAGCCCATCCTGTGCCACCTCCACACTCCAGTCCTCCGGTAGCAGCTCCCCGCTCCAGGCTTCCTGTGCGTGTCCTCGGTCCAGTACCACCAGTACCAGCACCACGCATCAGGCCTACAGTGCGCCTCGCCTCTCTAGCGCTGTTAGAGCTTTCCTCATCTCCAGCGCTGCCGGAGCCTCCCGCCTGTTCAGCGCAGCCAGAGCCTTCCTCCTCTACAGCGCTGCCGGAGCCTCCCGCCTGTTTAGCGCAGCCAGAGCCTTTCTCCTCTCCTGCGCTGCCGGAGTCATCCGCCTATCTAGCGCTGTTAGAGCCTTCCTCATCTCCAGCGCTGCCGGAGTCTCCCGCCTGTTTAGCGCAGCCAGAGCCTTCCTCCTCTACAGCGCTGCCGGAGCCTCCCGCCTGTTTAGCGCAGCCAGAGCCTTTCTCCTCTACAGCGCTGCCGGAGCCTCCCGCCTGTTTAGCGCAGCCAGAGCCTTTCTCCTCTCCTACGCTGCCGGAGTCTCCCGCCTGTTCAGCGCAGCCAGAGCTGCCAGTCTACATGGAGCAGCCAGAGCTGCCAGTCTGCATGAAGCAGCCAGAGCTGTCAGTCTGCATGGAACAGCCAGAGCTGTCAGTCTGCATGGAGCAGCCAGAGCTGTCAGTCTACATGAAGCAGCCCGAGCTGCCAGTCTGCATGAAGCAGTCAGTCTACATGGAGCAGCCAGAGCTGTCAGTCCGCATGGAGCAGCCAGAGCTGTCAGTCTACATGAAGCAGCCCGAGCTGCCAGTCTGCATGAAGCAGCCAGTCTACATGGAGCAGCCAGAGCTGTCAGTCTGCATGGAGCAGCCAGAGCTGCCAGTCTGCATGAAGCAGCCAGAGCTGTCAGTCTGCATGGAGCAGCCAGAGCGGCCAGTCTGCATGGAGCTGCCAGTCTGCAAGGAGCAGCCAGAGCTGTCAGTCTACATGAAGCAGCCCGAGCTGCCAGTCTGCCTGAAGCAGCCAGTCTACATGGAGCAGCCAGAGCTGCCAGTCTGCATGAAGCAGCCAGAGCTGTCAGTCTGCATGGAACAGTCAGAGCTGTCAGTCTGCATGGAGCAGCCAGAGCTGTCAGTCTACATGAAGCAGCCCGAGCTGCCAGTCTGCATGAAGCAGTCAGTCTACATGGAGCAGCCAGAGCTGTCAGTCCGCATGGAGCAGCCAGAGCTGTCAGTCTACATGAAGCAGCCCGAGCTGCCAGTCTGCATGAAGCAGCCAGTCTACATGGAGCAGCCAGAGATGTCAGTCTGCATGAAGCAGCCAGAGCTGTCAGTCTGCATAGAGCAGCCAGTCTGCATGGAGCTGCCAGTCTGCATGGAGCTGCCAGTCTGCATGGAGCTGCCAGTCTGCAAGGAGCTGTCAGTCTGCACGGAGCTGTCAGTCTGCACGGAGCTGTCAGTCTGTAAGGAGCTGCCAGTCTGCAAGGAGCTGCCAGTCAGCCCGGAGCCGCCAGAGCGGTCAGTCTGTAAGAAGCCGCCAGAGCTGTCAGCCTATATGGAGCAGCTAGTGCCGCCAGTCTGCCCAGCGCCGCCAGTGCCCCCAGTCTGCCCAGCGTCGCCAGTCTGCCCAGCGCCGTCAGTCTGCCCAGCATCGCCAGTCTGCCCAGCATCGCCAGTCTGCCCAGCGTCGTCAGTCTGCCCAGCGTCGTCAGTCTGCCCAGCACCGCCAGTCTGCCCAGCGCCGCCAGTCTGCCCAGCGCCGCCAGTCTGCCCAGCATCGCCAGTCTGCCCAGCGCCGCCAGTCTGCCCAGCGCCGCCAGTCTGCCCAGCGCCGCCAGTCTGCCCAGCGCCGCCAGATCTACCAGTCAGCCAGACTCTTCCAGATCTGCCAGTCAACCAGACTCTTCCAGATCTGCCAGTCAACCAGACTCTTCCAGATCTGCCAGTCAACCAGACTCTTCCAGATCTGCCAGTCAACCAGACTCTTCCAGATCTGCCAGTCAACAAGACTCTTCCAGATCTGCCAGTCAGCCAGGATCTGCCAGTCAGCCAGGATCTGCCAGTCAGCCAGGATCTGCTGAAACCACCAGCCAGCCAGGAGCTGGTAGATCTATCTACCTGCCTGAGCTTCCTCTCACTCCTGAGCTTCCTCTCACTCCTGAGCTTCCTCTCACTCCTGAGCTTCCTCTCACTCCTGAGCTTCCTCTCACTCCTGAGCTTCCTCTCACTCCTGAGCTTTCTCTCACTCCCGAGCTTCCCCTCAGTCCCGAGCTGCCTCGGTCCCGAGCTGTCCTTCAGTCCCGATCTGCTCCTCAGTCCAGTGGGATTCTGGGTGGGGACTACTAGGCCATGGTCGGCGGCGAGGGTGGACTATCCAGGGACGAAGGGAGAGGGGACTAAGACATTAAAGGAGTGGGGTCCACGTCCCGCGCCGGAGCCGCCACCATGGACAGACGCCCACCCGGACCCTCCCTATTGTTTTGAGGTGCGTTCGGGAGTCCGCACCTTAGGGGGGTTCTGTCACGCCCTGGTCAAAGTATTTTGTGTTTATCTTTATGTATTTGGTCAGGCCAGGGTGTGGCATGGGGTTTTTGTAATTGTGGTGTGTTTGTCTTGGGGTTTTGGTGGTGGTATTAGGATTGTAGCTTAGTGGGTTGTCTAGCAAGGTCTATGGCTGTCTGGAGTGGTTCTCAATCAGAGGCAGGTGCTTATCGTTGTCTCTGATTGGGAACCATATTTAGGCAGCCATATTCTTTGAGTTTGTCGTGGGTGATTGTCCTTAGTGTCTTACTTGTACTCTCTGTTAGTTTGCACTAGATAGGCTGTTTTCGGTTTTCATTACGTTTATTCTTTTGTCGTGTTTAATGTTTAGTCGTGTTTAGTGTTTAGTCGTGTTTACGTTTTGTTTAATAAATATGGATCGCAATCGACACGCTGCAGTTTGGTCCGACTCTCCTTCATCACCACTAGAAAACCGTTACAGACAGACTGTAGGTAACTGATATAGCTGAGACAGACTGTAGGTAACTGATATAGCTGAGACAGACTGTAGGTAACTGATATAGCTGAGTCAGATTTTAGGTAACTGAATATAGCTGATACAGACTGTAGGTAACTGATATAGCTGAGTCAGATTTTAGGTAACTGAATATAGCTGAGACAGACTGTAGGTAACAGAATATAGCTGAGAAAGACTGTAGGTAACTGAATATAGCTGATACAGACTGTAGCTAACTGAATATAGCTGAGACAGACTGTAGCTAACTGAATATAGCTGAGACAGACTGTAGCTAACTGAATATAGCTGAGACAGACTGTAGGTAACTGAATATAGCTGAGACTGTAGGTAACTGAATATAGCTGAGACTGTAGGTAACTGAATATAGCTGAGACAGACTGTAGGTAACTGAATATAGCTGAGACAGACTGTAGCTAACTGAATATAGCTGAGACAGACTGTAGCTATCTGGATATAGCTGAGACAGTCTGTAGGTAACTGAATATAGCTGAGACAGACTGTAGCTAACTGAATATAGCTGAGACAGACTGTAGGTAACTGAATATAGCTGAGACAGTCTGTAGCTAACTGAATATAGCTGATACAGACTGTGGGTAACTGAATATAGCTGAGACAGACTGTAGCTAACTGAATATAGCTGAGACAGACTATAGCTAACTGGATATAGCTGAGACAGACTGTAGGTAACTGAATATAGCTGAGACAGACTGTAGCTAACTGAATATTGCTGAGACAGACTGTAGGTAACTGAATATAGCTGAGACAGACTGTAGGTAACTGAATATAGCTGAGACAGACTGTAGCTAACTGAATATAGCTGAGACAGACTGTAGGTAACAGAATATAGCTGAGAAAGACTGTAGGTAACTGAATATAGCTGAGACAGACTGTAGGTAACTGAATATAGCTGAGACAGACTGTAGCTAACTGAATATAGCTGAGACAGACTGTAGCTAACTGAATATAGCTGAGAGAGACTGTAGGTAACTGAATATAGCTGAGACAGGCTGTAGCTAACTGAATATAGCTGAGACAGACTGTAGCTAACTGAATATAGCTGAGACAGACTGTAGCTAACTGAATATAGCTGAGTCAGATTTTAGGTAACTGAATATAGCTGAGACAGACTGTAGGTAACAGAATATAGCTGAGAAAGACTGTAGGTAACTGAATATAGCTGATACAGACTGTAGCTAACTGAATATAGCTGAGACAGACTGTAGCTAACTGAATATAGCTGAGACAGACTGTAGGTAACTGAATATAGCTGAGACAGACTGTAGGTAACTGAATATAGCTGAGACTGTAGGTAACTGAATATAGCTGAGACTGTAGGTAACTGAATATAGCTGAGACAGACTGCAGCTAACTGAATATAGCTGAGACAGACTGTAGCTAACTGAATATAGCTGAGACAGACTGTAGCTAACTGAATATAGCTGAGACAGACTGTAGGTAACTGAATATAGCTGAGACTGTAGGTAACTGAATATAGCTGAGACTGTAGGTAACTGAATATAGCTGAGACAGACTGTAGGTAACTGAATATAGCTGAGACTGTAGGTAACTGAATATAGCTGAGACTGTAGGTAACTGAATATAGCTGAGACAGACTGTAGGTAACTGAATATAGCTGAGACAGTCTGTAGCTAACTGAATATAGCTGATACAGACTGTGGGTAACTGAATATAGCTGAGACAGACTGTAGCTAACTGAATATAGCTGATACAGACTGTAGCTAACTGAATATAGCTGAGACAGACTATAGCTAACTGGATATAGCTGAGACAGACTGTAGATAACTGAATATAGCTGAGACAGACTGTAGCTAACTGAATATTGCTGAGACAGACTGTAGGTAACTGAATATAGCTGAGACAGACTGTAGGTAACTGAATATAGCTGAGACTGTAGGTAACTGAATATACCTGAGACTGTAGGTAACTGAATATAGCTGAGACAGACTGTAGGTAACTGAATATAGCTGAGACAGACTGTAGCTAACTGAATATAGCTGAGACAGACTGTAGGTAACTGAATATAGCTGAGACAGACTGTAGGTAACTGAATATAGCTGAGACAGACTGTAGCTAACTGAATATAGCTGAGACAGACTGTAGCTAACTGAATATAGCTGAGAGAGACTGTAGGTAACTGAATATAGCTGAGACAGGCTGGAGCTAACTGAATATAGCTGAGACAGACTGTAGCTAACTGAATATAGCTGAGACAGACTATAGCTAACTGGATATAGCTGAGACAGACTGTAGGTAACTGAATATAGCTGAGACAGACTGTAGCTAACTGAATATAGCTGAGACAGACTGTAGCTAACTGAATATAGCTGAGACAGACTGTAGCTAACTGAATATAGCTGAGACAGACTGTAGCTAACTGAATATAGCTGAGACAGACTGTAGCTAACTGAATATAGCTGAGACAGACTGTAGGTAACAGAATATAGCTGAGACAGACTGTAGGTAACTGAATATAGCTGAGACAGACTGTAGCTAACTGGATATAGCTGAGACAGACTGTAGGTAACTGAATATAGCTGAGACAGACTGTAGCTAACTGAATATAGCTGAGACAGACTGTAGGTAACTGATTATAGCTGAGACTGTAGGTAACTGAATATAGCTGAGACTGTAGGTAACTGAATATAGCTGAGACTGTAGGTAACTGAATATAGCTGAGACAGACTGTAGGTAACTGAATATAGCTGAGACTGTAGGTAACTGAATATAGCTGAGACAGACTGTAGGTAACTGAATATAGCTGAGACAGACTGTAGCTAACTGAATATAGCTGAGACAGACTGTAGCTAACTGGATATAGCTGAGACAGACTGTAGGTAACTGAATATAGCTGAGACAGACTGTAGCTAACTGAATATAGCTGAGACAGACTAAAGGTAACTGAATATAGCTGAGACAGACTGTAGGTAACTGAATATAGCTGAGACTGTAGGTAACTGAATATAGCTGAGACTGTAGGTAACTGAATATAGCTGAGACAGACTGTAGGTAACTGAATATAGCTGAGACAGTCTGTAGCTAACTGAATATAGCTGATACAGACTGTGGGTAACTGAATATAGCTGAGACAGACTGTAGCTAACTGAATATAGCTGATACAGACTGTAGCTTACTGAATATAGCTGAGACAGACTATAGCTAACTGGATATAGCTGAGACAGACTGTAGGTAACTGAATATAGCTGAGACAGACTGTAGCTAACTGAATATTGCTGAGACAGACTGTAGGTAACTGAATATAGCTGAGACAGACTGTAGGTAACTGAATATAGCTGAGACTGTAGGTAACTGAATATACCTGAGACTGTAGGTAACTGAATATAGCTGAGACAGACTGTAGGTAACTGAATATAGTTGAGACAGACTGTAGCTAACTGAATATAGCTGATACAGACTGTAGGTAACTGAATATAGCTGAGACAGACTGTAGCTAACTGAATATAGCTGATACAGACTGTAGGTAACTGAATATAGCTGAGACAGACTGTAGGTAACTGAATATAGCTGAGACAGACTGTAGCTAACTGAATATAGCTGAGACAGACTGTAGCTAACTGAATAGCTGAGAGAGACTGTAGGTAACTGAATATAGCTGAGACAGGCTGTAGCTAACTGAATATAGCTGAGACAGACTGTAGCTAACTGAATATAGCTGAGACAGACTGTAGGTAACTGAATATAGCTGAGACAGACTGTAGCTAACTGAATATTGCTGAGACAGACTGTAGGTAACTGAATATAGCTGAGACAGACTGTAGGTAACTGAATATAGCTGAGACTGTAGGTAACTGAATATACCTGAGACTGTAGGTAACTGAATATAGCTGAGACAGACTGTAGGTAACTGAATATAGCTGAGACAGACTGTAGCTAACTGAATATAGCTGATACAGACTGTAGGTAACTGAATATAGCTGAGACAGACTGTAGGTAACTGAATATAGCTGAGACAGACTGTAGGTAACTGAATATAGCTGAGACAGACTGTAGCTAACTGAATATAGCTGATACAGACTGTAGGTAACTGAATATAGCTGAGACAGACTGTAGGTAACTGAATATAGCTGAGACAGACTGTAGCTAACTGAATATAGCTGAGACAGACTGTAGCTAACTGAATATAGCTGAGAGAGACTGTAGGTAACTGAATATAGCTGAGACAGGCTGTAGCTAACTGAATATAGCTGAGACAGACTGTAGCTAACTGAATATAGCTGAGACAGACTATAGCTAACTGGATATAGCTGAGACACACTGTAGGTAACTGAATATAGCTGAGACAGACTGTAGCTAACTGAATATAGCTGAGACAGACTGTAGCTAACTGAATATAGCTGAGACAGACTGTAGCTAACTGAATATAGCTGAGACAGACTGTAGGTAACAGAATATAGCTGAGACAGACTGTAGGTAACTGAATATAGTTGAGACAGACTGTAGCTAACTGGATATAGCTGAGACAGACTGTAGGTAACTGAATATAGCTGAGACAGACTGTAGCTAACTGAATATAGCTGAGACAGACTGTAGGTAACTGAATATAGCTGAGACAGACTGTAGGTAACTGAATATAGCTGAGACTGTAGTTAACTGAATATAGCTGAGACTGTAGGTAACTGAATATAGCTGAGACAGTCTGTAGGTAACTGAATGTAGCTGAGACTGTAGGTAACTGAATATAGCTGAGACTGTAGGTAACTGAATATAGCTGAGACAGACTGTAGGTAACTGAATATAGCTGAGACAGACTGTAGCTAACTGAATATAGCTGAGACAGACTGTAGCTAACTGGATATAGCTGAGACAGACTGTAGGTAACTGAATATAGCTGAGACAGACTGTAGCTAACTGAATATAGCTGAGACAGACTGTAGGTAACTGAATATAGCTGAGAAAGACTGTAG
This sequence comes from Oncorhynchus tshawytscha, assembly GCF_018296145.1. NCBI lineage: Eukaryota > Metazoa > Chordata > Actinopteri > Salmoniformes > Salmonidae > Oncorhynchus > Oncorhynchus tshawytscha. The sequence goes on along the minus strand of NC_056447.1, from coordinate 53,692,879 downwards.
GTAACTGAATATAGCTGAGACTGTAGGTAACTTAATATAGCTGAGACTGTAGGTAACTGAATATAGCTGAGACAGACTGTAGGTAACTGAATATAGCTGAGACAGTCTGTAGCTAACTGAATATAGCTGATACAGACTGTGGGTAACTGAATATAGCTGAGACAGACTGTAGCTAACTTAATATAGCTGAGACAGACTGTAGCTAACTGAATATAGCTGAGACAGACTGTAGCTAACTGGATATAGCTGAGACAGACTGTAGGTAACTGAATATAGCTGAGACAGACTGTAGCTAACTGAATATAGCTGAGACAGACTGTAGCTAACTGAATATAGCTGAGACAGACTGTAGCTAACTGAATATAGCTGAGACAGACTGTAGGTAACAGAATATAGCTGAGACAGACTGTAGGTAACTGAATATAGCCGAGACAGACTGTAGCTAACTGGATATAGCTGAGACAGACTGTAGGTAACTGAATATAGCTGAGACAGACTGTAGCTAACTGAATATAGCTGAGACAGACTGTAGGTAACTGAATATAGCTGAGACAGACTGTAGGTAACTGAATATAGCTGAGACTGTAGGTAACTGAATATAGCTGAGACTGTAGGTAACTGAATATAGCTGAGACAGACTGTAGGTAACTGAATATAGCTGAGACTGTAGGTAACTGAATATAGCTGAGACTGTAGGTAACTGAATATAGCTGAGACAGACTGTAGGTAACTGAATATAGCTGAGACAGTCTGTAGCTAACTGAATATAGCTGATACAGACTGTGGGTAACTGAATATAGCTGAGACAGACTGTAGCTAACTGAATATAGCTGATACAGACTGTAGCTAACTGAATATAGCTGAGACAGACTATAGCTAACTGGATATAGCTGAGACAGACTGTAGGTAACTGAATATAGCTGAGACAGACTGTAGCTAACTGAATATTGCTGAGACAGACTGTAGGTAACTGAATATAGCTGAGACAGACTGTAGGTAACTGAATATAGCTGAGACTGTAGGTAACTGAATATACCTGAGACTGTAGGTAACTGAATATAGCTGAGACAGACTGTAGCTAACTGAATATAGCTGATACAGACTGTAGGTAACTGAATATAGCTGAGACAGACTGTAGGTAACTGAATATAGCTGAGACAGACTGTAGCTAACTGAATATAGCTGAGACAGACTGTAGCTAACTGAATATAGCTGATACAGACTGTAGGTAACTGAATATAGCTGAGACAGACTGTAGGTAACTGAATATAGCTGAGAGAGACTGTAGGTAACTGAATATAGCTGAGACTGTAGGTAACTGAATATAGCTGAGACAGACTGTAGGTAACTGAATATAGCTGAGACAGACTGTAGCTAACTGAATATAGCTGAGACAGACTGTAGCTAACTGGATATAGCTGAGACAGACTGTAGGTAACTGAATATAGCTGAGACAGACTGTAGCTAACTGAATATAGCTGAGACAGACTGTAGGTAACTGAATATAGCTGAGAAAGACTGTAGGTAACTGAATATAGCTGAGACTGTAGGTAACTTAATATAGCTGAGACTGTAGGTAACTGAATATAGCTGAGACAGACTGTAGGTAACTGAATATAGCTGAGACAGTCTGTAGCTAACTGAATATAGCTGATACAGACTGTGGGTAACTGAATATAGCTGAGACAGACTGTAGCTAACTGAATATAGCTGAGACAGACTGTAGCTAACTGAATATAGCTGAGACAGACTATAGCTAACTGAATATAGCTGAGACAGACTGTAGCTAACTGAATATAGCTGAGACAGACTGAATATAGCTGAGACAGACTGTAGGTAACTGAATATAGCTGAGACAGACTGTAGGTAACTGAATATAGCTGAGACAGACTGTAGCTAACAGAATATAGCTGAGACAGACTGTAGGTAACTGAATATAGCTGAGACAGACTGTAGGTAACTGAATATAGCTGAGACAGACTGTAGGTAACTGAATATAGCTGAGACAGACTGTAGGTAACTGAATATAGCTGAGACAGTAACTGAATAAGCTGAGAATGAATAGCTGAGACAGACTGTAGGTAACTGAATATAGCTGAGACAGACTGTAGGTAACTGAATATAGCTGAGACAGACTGTAGGTAACTGAATATAGCTGAGACAGACTGTAGGTAACTGAATGTAGCTGAGACTGTAGGTAACTGAATATATAGACTAGACTATAGCTAACTGAATATAGCTGAGACAGACTGTAGCTAACTGAATATAGCTGAGACAGACTGTAGCTGTAGGTAACTGAATATAGCTGAGACAGACTGTAGGTAACTGAATATAGCTGAGACAGACTGTAGCTAACTGAATATAGCTGAGACAGACTGTAGTAACTGAATATAGCTGAGACAGACTGTAGCTAACTGAATATAGCTGAGACAGACTGTAGGTAACTGAATATAGCTGAGACAGACTGTAGCTAACTGAATATAGCTGAGACAGACTGTAGGTAACTGAATATAGCTGAGACAGACTGTAGTAACTGAATATAGCTGAGACTGTAGGTAACTGAATATAGCTGAGACTGTAGGTAACTGAATATAGCTGAGACTGTATAGCTAACTGTAACTGAATATAGCTGAGACAGACTGTAGGTAACTGAATATAGCTGAGACTGTAGGTAACTGAATATAGCTGAGACAGACTGTAGGTAACTGAATATAGCTGAGACAGACTGTAGCTAACTGAATATAGCTGAGACAGACTGTAGCTAACTGGATATAGCTGAGACAGACTGTAGGTAACTGAATATAGCTGAGACAGACTGTAGCTAACTGAATATAGCTGAGACAGACTGTAGGTAACTGAATATAGCTGAGACAGACTGTAGGTAACTGAATATAGCTGAGACTGTAGGTAACTGAATATAGCTGAGACTGTAGGTAACTGAATATAGCTGAGACAGACTGTAGGTAACTGAATATAGCTGAGACAGTCTGTAGCTAACTGAATATACTGATACAGACTGTGGGTAACTGAATATAGCTGAGACAGACTGTAGCTAACTGAATATAGCTGATACAGACTGTAGCTAACTGAATATAGCTGAGACAGACTATAGCTAACTGGATATAGCTGAGACAGACTGTAGGTAACTGAATATAGCTGAGACAGACTGTAGCTAACTGAATAGCTGAGACAGACTGTAGGTAACTGAATATAGCTGAGACAGACTGTAGGTAACTGAATATAGCTGAGACTGTAGGTAACTGAATATACCTGAGACTGTAGGTAACTGAATATAGCTGAGACAGACTGTAGGTAACTGAATATAGCTGAGACAGACTGTAGCTAACTGAATATAGCTGATACAGACTGTAGGTAACTGAATATAGCTGAGACAGACTGTAGCTAACTGAATATAGCTGAGACAGAGTAACTGAATATAGCTGAGACAGACTGTAGGTAACTGAATATAGCTGAGACAGACTGTAGCTAACTGAATATAGCTGAGACAGACTGTAGCTAACTGAATACAGACTGTAGGTAACTGAATATAGCTGAGACAGGCTGTAGCTAACTGAATATAGCTGAGACAGACTGTAGGTAACTGAATATAGCTGAGACAGACTGTAGGTAACTGAATATAGCTGAGACAGACTGTAGCTAACTGAATATTGCTGAGACAGACTGTAGGTAACTGAATATAGCTGAGACAGACTGTAGGTAACTGAATATAGCTGAGACTGTAGGTAACTGAATATACCTGAGACTGTAGGTAACTGAATATAGCTGAGACAGACTGTAGGTAACTTAATATAGCTGAGACAGACTGTAGCTAACTGAATATAGCTGATACAGACTGTAGGTAACTGAATATAGCTGAGACAGACTGTAGGTAACTGAATATAGCTGAGACAGACTGTAGTAACTGAATATAGCTGAGACAGACTGTAGCTAACTGAATATAGCTGATACAGACTGTAGGTAACTGAATATAGCTGAGACAGACTGTAGGTAACTGAATATAGCTGAGACAGACTGTAGCTAACTGAATATAGCTGAGACAGACTGTAGCTAACTGAATATAGCTGAGAGAGACTGTAGGTAACTGAATATAGCTGAGACAGGCTGTAGCTAACTGAATATAGCTGAGACAGACTGTAGCTAACTGAATATAGCTGAGACAGACTATAGCTAACTGGATATAGCTGAGACACACTGTAGGTAACTGAATATAGCTGAGACAGACTGTAGTACTAACTGAATATAGCTGAGACAGACTGTAGCTAACTGAATATAGCTGAGACAGACTGTAGCTAACTGAATATAGCTGAGACAGACTGTAGGTAACAGAATATAGCTGAGACAGACTGTAGGTAACTGAATATATGAGACAGACTGTAGCTAACTGGATATAGCTGAGACAGACTGTAGGTAACTGAATATAGCTGAGACAGACTGTAGCTAACTGAATATAGCTGAGACAGACTGTAGGTAACTGAATATAGCTGAGACAGACTGTAGGTAACTGAATATAGCTGAGACTGTAGTTAACTGAATATAGCTGAGACTGTAGGTAACTGAATATAGCTGAGACAGTCTGTAGGTAACTGAATGTAGCTGAGACTGTAGGTAACTGAATATAGCTGAGACTGTAGGTAACTGAATATAGCTGAGACAGACTGTAGGTAACTGAATATAGCTGAGACAGACTGTAGCTAACTGAATATAGCTGAGACAGACTGTAGCTAACTGGATATAGCTGAGACAGACTGTAGGTAACTGAATATAGCTGAGACAGACTGTAGCTAACTGAATATAGCTGAGACAGACTGTAGGTAACTGAATATAGCTGAGAAAGACTGTAGGTAACTGAATATAGCTGAGACTGTAGGTAACTTAATATAGCTGAGACTGTAGGTAACTGAATATAGCTGAGACAGACTGTAGGTAACTGAATATAGCTGAGACAGTCTGTAGCTAACTGAATATAGCTGATACAGACTGTAGGTAACTGAATATAGCTGAGACAGACTGTAGCTAACTGAATATAGCTGAGACAGACTGTAGCTAACTGAATATAGCTGAGACAGACTATAGCTAACTGGATATAGCTGAGACAGACTGTAGGTAACTGAATATAGCTGAGACAGACTGTAGCTAACTGAATATAGCTGAGACAGACTGTAGCTAACTGAATATAGCTGAGACAGACTGTAGCTAACTGAATATAGCTGAGACAGACTGTAGGTAACAGAATATAGCTGAGACAGACTGTAGGTAACTGAATATAGCCGAGACAGACTGTAGCTAACTGGATATAGCTGAGACAGACTGTAGGTAACTGAATATAGCTGAGACAGACTGTAGCTAACTGAATATAGCTGAGACAGACTGTAGGTAACTGAATATAGCTGAGACAGACTGTAGGTAACTGAATATAGCTGAGACTGTAGGTAACTGAATATAGCTGAGACTGTAGGTAACTGAATATAGCTGAGACAGACTGTAGGTAACTGAATGTAGCTGAGACTGTAGGTAACTGAATATAGCTGAGACTGTAGGTAACTGAATATAGCTGAGACAGACTGTAGGTAACTGAATATAGCTGAGACAGACTGTAGCTAACTGAATATAGCTGAGACAGACTGTAGCTAACTGGATATAGCTGAGACAGACTGTAGGTAACTGAATATAGCTGAGACAGACTGTAGCTAACTGAATATAGCTGAGACAGACTGTAGGTAACTGAATATAGCTGAGACAGACTGTAGGTAACTGAATATAGCTGAGACTGTAGGTAACTGAATATAGCTGAGACTGTAGGTAACTGAATATAGCTGAGACAGACTGTAGGTAACTGAATATAGCTGAGACAGTCTGTAGCTAACTGAATATAGCTGATACAGACTGTGGGTAACTGAATATAGCTGAGACAGACTGTAGCTAACTGAATATAGCTGATACAGACTGTAGCTAACTGAATATAGCTGAGACAGACTATAGCTAACTGGATATAGCTGAGACAGACTGTAGGTAACTGAATATAGCTGAGACAGACTGTAGCTAACTGAATATTGCTGAGACAGACTGTAGGTAACTGAATATAGCTGAGACAGACTGTAGGTAACTGAATATAGCTGAGACTGTAGGTAACTGAATATACCTGAGACTGTAGGTAACTGAATATAGCTGAGACAGACTGTAGCTAACTGAATATAGCTGATACAGACTGTAGGTAACTGAATATAGCTGAGACAGACTGTAGGTAACTGACAGACTGTAGCTAACTGAATATAGCTGAGACAGACTGTAGCTAACTGAATATAGCTGAGACAGACTGTGTAACTGAATATAGCTAACAGACTGTAGGTAACTGAATATAGCTGAGACAGACTGTAGGTAACTGAATAGCTAGCTGAATATAGCTGAGACTGTAGTAACTGAATATAGCTGAGACAGACTGTAGGTAACTGAATATAGCTGAGACAGACTGTAGGTAACTGAATATAGCTGAGACAGACTGTAGCTAACTGAATATAGCTGAGACAGACTGTAGCTAACTGAATATAGCTGAGACAGACTGTAGCTAACTGAATATAGCTGAGACAGACAGACTGTAGCTGAGACAGACTGTAATGAATATAGCTGAGACAGACTGTAGGTAACTGAATATAGCTGAGACAGACTGTAGGTAACTGAATATAGCTGAGACAGACTGTAGCTAACTGAATATAGCTGAGACAGACTGTAGGTAACTGAATATAGCTGAGACAGACTGTAGGTAACTGAATAGCTAGACTGAGACTGTAGGTAACTGAATATAGCTGACAGACTGTAGGTAACTGAATATAGCTGAGACAGACTGTAGCTAACTGAATATAGCTGAGACTGTAGGTAACTGAATATAGCTGAGACTGACTGTAGGTAACTGAATATAGCTGAGACAGACTGTAGGTAACTGAATATAGCTGAGACAGACTGTAGCTAACTGAATATAGCTGAGACAGACTGTAGGTAACTGAATATAGCTGAGACAGACTGTAGCTAACTGAATATAGCTGAGACAGACTGTAGCTAACTGAATATAGCTGAGACAGACTGTAGCTAACTGAATATAGCTGAGACAGACTGTAGGTAACTGAATATAGCTGAGACAGACTGTAGCTAACTGAATATAGCTGAGACAGACTGTAGGTAACTGAATATAGCTGAGACAGACTGTAGGTAACTGAATATAGCTGAGAGACTGTAGGTAACTGAATATAGCTGAGACTGTAGTAACTGAATATAGCTGAGACAGACTGTAGGTAACTGAATATAGCTAGACTGTAGTAACTGAATATACAGACTGTAGCTAACTGAATATAGCTGAGACAGACTGTAGGTAACTGAATATATAGCTGAGACAGACTGTAGGTAACTGAATATAGCTGAGACAGACTGTAGGCTAACTGAATATAGCTGAGACAGACTGTAGGTAACTGAATATAGCTGAGACAGACTGTAGGTAACTGAATATAGCTGATACAGAGACTGAATATAGCTGAGACAGGTAGGTAACTGAATATAGCTGAGACAGACTGTAGGTAACTGAATATAGCTGAGACAGACTGTAGGTAACTGAATATAGCTGAGACAGACTGTAGGTAACTGAATATAGCTGAGACAGACTGTAGGTAACTGAATATAGACAGACTGTAACTGAATATAGCTGAGAAGTAACTGAATATAGCTGAGACAGACTGTAGGTAACTGAATATAGCTGAGACAGACTAGCTAACTGAATATAGCTGAGACTGTAGGTAACAGAATATAGCTGAGACAGACTGTAGGTAACTGAATATAGCTGAGACAGACTGTAGGTAACTGAATATAGCTGAGACAGACTGTAGGCTGAATATAGCTGAGACAGACTGTAGGTAACTGAATATAGCTGAGACAGACTGTAGGTAACTGAATATAGCTGAGACAGACTGTAGGTAACTGAATATAGCTGAGACAGACTGTAGGTAACTGAATATAGCTAGACTGTAGTAACAGAATATAGCTGAGACAGACTGTAGGTAACTGAATATAGCTGAGACAGACTGTAGGTAACTGAATATAGCTGAGACAGACTGTAGTAACTGAATATAGCTGAGACTGAGATATAACTGAATATAGCTGAGACTGTAGGTAACTGAATATAGCTGAGACAGACTGTAGGTAACTGAATATAGCTAGGTAAGAACAGACTGTAGTAACTGAATATAGCTGAGACTGTAGGTAACTGAATATAGCTGAGACAGACTGTAGGTAACTGAATATAGCTGAGACAGACTGTAGCTAACTGAATATAGCTGAGACAGACTGTAGCTAACTGGATATAGCTGAGACAGACTGTAGGTAACTGAATATAGCTGAGACAGACTGTAGCTAACTGAATATAGCTGAGACAGACTGTAGGTAACTGAATATAGCTGAGACAGACTGTAGGTAACTGAATATAGCTGAGACAGACTGTAGGTAACTGAATATAGCTGAGACTGTAGGTAACTGAATATAGCTGAGACAGACTGTAGGTAACTGAATATAGCTGAGACAGACTGTAGGTAACTGAATATAGCTGATACAGACTGTAGGTAACTGAATATAGCTGAGACAGACTGTAGCTAACTGAATATAGCTGAGACAGACTGTAGCTAACTGAATATAGCTGAGACAGACTATAGCTAACTGGATATAGCTGAGACAGACTGTAGGTAACTGAATATAGCTGAGACAGACTGTAGCTAACTGAATATAGCTGAGACAGACTGTAGGTAACTGAATATAGCTGAGACAGACTGTAGGTAACTGAATATAGCTGAGACTGTAGGTAACTGAATATACCTGAGACTGTAGGTAACTGAATATAGCTGAGACAGACTGTAGGTAACTGAATATAGCTGAGACAGACTGTAGCTAACTAGCTGTACAGACTGTAGGTAACTGAATATAGCTGAGACAGACTGTAGCTAACTGAATATAGCTGATACAGACTGTAGGTAACTGAATATAGCTGAGACAGACTGTAGGTAACTGAATATAGCTGAGACAGACTGTAGCTAACTGAATATAGCTGAGACAGACTGTAGCTAACTGAATATAGCTGAGACAGACTGTAGGTAACTGAATATAGCTGAGACAGGCTGTAGCTAACTGAATATAGCTGAGACAGACTGTAGCTAACTGAATATAGCTGAGACAGACTGTAGGTAACTGAATATAGCTGAGACAGACTGTAGCTAACTGAATATTGCTGAGACAGACTGTAGGTAACTGAATATAGCTGAGACAGACTGTAGGTAACTGAATATAGCTGAGACTGTAGGTAACTGAATATAGCTGAGACTGTAGGTAACTGAATATAGCTGAGACAGACTGTAGGTAACTGAATATAGCTGAGACAGACTGTAGCTAACTGAATATAGCTGAGACAGACTGTAGGTAACTGAATATAGCTGAGACAGACTGTAGGTAACTGAATATAGCTGAGACAGACTGTAGGTAACTGAATATAGCTGAGACAGACTGTAGCTAACTGAATATAGCTGAATATACAGACTGTAGGTAACTGAATATAGCTGAGACAGACTGTAGGTAACTGAATATAGCTGAGACAGACTGTAGCTAACTGAATATAGCTGAGACAGACTGTAGCTAACTGAATATAGCTGAGAGAGACTGTAGGTAACTGAATATAGCTGAGACAGACTGTAGCTAACTGAATATAGCTGAGACAGACTGTAGCTAACTGAATATAGCTGAGACAGACTATAGCTAACTGGATATAGCTGAGACAGACTGTAGGTAACTGAATATAGCTGAGACAGACTGTAGCTAACTGAATATAGCTGAGACAGACTGTAGCTAACTGAATATAGCTGAGACAGACTGTAGCTAACTGAATATAGCTGAGACAGACTGTAGGTAACAGAATATAGCTGAGACAGACTGTAGGTAACTGAATATAGCTGAGACAGACTGTAGCTAACTGGATATAGCTGAGACAGACTGTAGGTAACTGAATATAGCTGAGACAGACTGTAGCTAACTGAATATAGCTGAGACAGACTGTAGGTAACTGAATATAGCTGAGACTGTAGGTAACTGAATATAGCTGAGACTGTAGTTAACTGAATATAGCTGAGACTGTAGGTAACTGAATATAGCTGAGACAGACTGTAGGTAACTGAATGTAGCTGAGACTGTAGGTAACTGAATATAGCTGAGACTGTAGGTAACTGAATATAGCTGAGACAGACTGTAGGTAACTGAATATAGCTGAGACAGACTGTAGCTAACTGAATATAGCTGAGACAGACTGTAGCTAACTGGATATAGCTGAGACAGACTGTAGGTAACTGAATATAGCTGAGACAGACTGTAGCTAACTGAATATAGCTGAGACAGACTGTAGGTAACTGAATATAGCTGAGAAAGACTGTAGGTAACTGAATATAGCTGAGACTGTAGGTAACTTAATATAGCTGAGACTGTAGGTAACTGAATATAGCTGAGACAGACTGTAGGTAACTGAATATAGCTGAGACAGTCTGTAGCTAACTGAATATAGCTGATACAGACTGTGGGTAACTGAATATAGCTGAGACAGACTGTAGCTAACTGAATATAGCTGAGACAGACTGTAGCTAACTGAATATAGCTGAGACAGACTGTAGCTAACTGGATATAGCTGAGACAGACTGTAGGTAACTGAATATAGCTGAGACAGACTGTAGCTAACTGAATATAGCTGAGACAGACTGTAGCTAACTGAATATAGCTGAGACAGACTGAATATAGCTGAGACAGACTGTAGCTAACTGAATATAGCTGAGACAGACTGTAGGTAACAGAATATAGCTGAGACAGACTGTAGGTAACTGAATATAGCTGAGACAGACTGTAGCTAACTGGATATAGCTGAGACAGACTGTAGGTAACTGAATATAGCTGAGACAGACTGTAGCTAACTGAATATAGCTGAGACAGACTGTAGGTAACTGAATATAGCTGAGACAGACTGTAGGTAACTGAATATAGCTGAGACTGTAGGTAACTGAATATAGCTGAGACTGTAGGTAACTGAATATAGCTGAGACAGACTGTAGGTAACTGAATGTAGCTGAGACTGTAGGTAACTGAATATAGCTGAGACTGTAGGTAACTGAATATAGCTGAGACAGACTGTAGGTAACTGAATATAGCTGAGACAGACTGTAGCTAACTGAATATAGCTGAGACAGACTGTAGCTAACTGATATAGCTGAGACAGACTGTAGGTAACTGAATATAGCTGAGACAGACTGTAGCTAACTGAATATAGCTGAGACAGACTGTAGGTAACTGAATATAGCTGAGACAGACTGTAGGTAACTGAATATAGCTGAGACTGTAGGTAACTGAATATAGCTGAGACTGTAGGTAACTGAATATAGCTGAGACAGACTGTAGGTAACTGAATATAGCTGAGACAGTCTGTAGCTAACTGAATATAGCTGATACAGACTGTGGGTAACTGAATATAGCTGAGACAGACTGTAGCTAACTGAATATAGCTGAGACAGACTGTAGCTAACTGAATATAGCTGAGACAGACTATAGCTAACTGGATATAGCTGAGACAGACTGTAGGTAACTGAATATAGCTGAGACAGACTGTAGCTAACTGAATATTGCTGAGACAGACTGTAGGTAACTGAATATAGCTGAGACAGACTGTAGGTAACTGAATATAGCTGAGACTGTAGGTAACTGAATATACCTGAGACTGTAGGTAACTGAATATAGCTGAGACAGACTGTAGCTAACTGAATATAGCTGATACAGACTGTAGGTAACTGAATATAGCTGAGACAGACTGTAGGTAACTGAATATAGCTGAGACAGACTGTAGCTAACTGAATATAGCTGAGACAGACTGTAGCTAACTGAATATAGCTGAGACAGACTGTAGGTAACTGAATATAGCTGAGACAGACTGTAGGTAACTGAATATAGCTGAGAGAGACTGTAGTAACTGAATATAGCTGAGACTGTAGGTAACTGAATATAGCTGAGACAGACTGTAGGTAACTGAATATAGCTGAGACAGACTGTAGCTAACTGAATATAGCTGAGACAGACTGTAGCTAACTGGATATAGCTGAGACAGACTGTAGGTAACTGAATATAGCTGAGACAGACTGTAGCTAACTGAATATAGCTGAGACAGACTGTAGGTAACTGAATATAGCTGAGAAAGACTGTAGGTAACTGAATATAGCTGAGACTGTAGGTAACTAATATAGCTGAGACTGTAGGTAACTGAATATAGCTGAGACAGACTGTAGGTAACTGAATATAGCTGAGACAGTCTGTAGCTAACTGAATATAGCTGATACAGACTGTAGTAACTGAATAACTGAATATAAGCTGAGACAGACTGTAGCTAACTGAATATAGACAGACAGACTGTAGCTAACTGAATATAGCTGAGACAGACTGTAGCAGACTGACAGACTGTAGGTAACTGAATATAGCTGAGACAGACTAGCTAACTGAATATAGCTGAGACAGACTGTAACTGTAGCTAACTGAATATAGCTGAGACAGACTGTAGCTAACTGAATATAGCTGAGACAGACTGTAGGTAACTGAATATAGCTGAGACAGACTGTAGGTAACTGAATATAGCTGAGACAGACTGTAGCTAACTGAATATAGCTGAGACAGACTGTAGGTAACTGAATATAGCTGAGACAGACTGTAGCTAACTGAATATAGCTGAGACAGACTGTAGGTAACTGAATATAGCTGAGACAGACTGTAGGTAACTGAATATAGCTGAGACTGTAGGTAACTGAATATAGCTGAGACTGTAGGTAACTGAATATAGCTGAGACAGACTGTAGGTAACTGAATGTAGCTGAGACTGTAGGTAACTGAATATAGCTGAGACTGTAGGTAACTGAATATAGCTGAGACAGACTGTAGGTAACTGAATATAGCTGAGACAGACTGTAGCTAACTGAATATAGCTGAGACAGACTGTAGCTAACTGGATATAGCTGAGACAGACTGTAGGTAACTGAATATAGCTGAGACAGACTGTAGCTAACTGAATATAGCTGAGACAGACTGTAGGTAACTGAATATAGCTGAGACAGACTGTAGGTAACTGAATATAGCTGAGACTGTAGGTAACTGAATATAGCTGAGACTGTAGGTAACTGAATATAGCTGAGACAGACTGTAGGTAACTGAATATAGCTGAGACAGACTGTAGCTAACTGAATATAGCTGATACAGACTGTAGGTAACTGAATATAGCTGAGACAGACTGTAGGTAACTGAATATAGCTGAGACAGACTGTAGCTAACTGAATATAGCTGAGACAGACTGTAGCTAACTGGATATAGCTGAGACAGACTGTAGGTAACTGAATATAGCTGAGACAGACTGTAGCTAACTGAATATGAGACAGACAGACTGTAGGTAACTGAATATAGCTGAGACAGACTGTAGGTAACTGAATATAGCTGAGACAGACTGTAGGTAACTGAATATAGCTGAGACTGTAGGTAACTGAATATAGCTGAGACAGACTGTAGCTAACTGAATATAGCTGAGACAGACTGTAGGTAACTGAATATAGCTGAGACAGACTGTAGGTAACTGAATATAGCGGAGACAGACTGTAGCTAACTGAATATAGCTGAGACAGACTGTAGCTAACTGAATATAGCTGATACAGACTGTAGGTAACTGAATATAGCTGAGACAGACTGTAGGTAACTGAATATAGCTGAGAGAGACTGTAGGTAACTGAATATAGCTGAGACAGGCTGTAGCTAACTGAATATACCTGAGACAGACTGTAGCTAACTGAATATAGCTGAGACAGACTATAGCTAACTGGAATATAGCTGAGACAGACTGTAGGTAACTGAATATAGCTGAGACAGACTGTAGCTAACTGAATGAGACAGATAGCTGAGACAGACTGTAGCTAACTGAATATAGCTGAGACAGACTGTAGGTAACTGAATATAGCTGAGAGACTGTAGGTAACTGAATATAGCTGAGACAGACTGTAGGTAACTGAATATAGCTGAGACAGACTGTAGGTAACTGAATATAGCTGAGACAGACTGAAGCTAACTGAATATAGCTGAGACAGACTGTAGGTAACTGAATATAGCTGAGACAGACTGTAGGTAACTGAATATAGCTGAGACAGACTGTAGCTAACTGAATATAGCTGAGACTGTAGGTAACTGAATATAGCTGAGACTGTAGCTAACTGAATATAGCTGAGACAGACTGTAGCTAACTGAATATAGCTGAGACAGACTGTAGCTAACTGAATATAGCTGAGACAGACTGAAGCTAACTGAATATAGCTGAGACAGACTGAAGCTAACTGAATATAGCTGAGACAGACTAACAGAATATAGCTGAGACAGACTGTAGGTAACTGAATATAGCTGAGACAGACTGTAGCTAACTGAATATAGCTGAGACTGTAGGTAACTGAATATAGCTGAGACTGTAGGTAACTGAATATAGCTGAGACAGACTGTATCTAACTGAATATAGCTGAGACAGACTGTAGCTAACTGAATATAGCTGATACAGACTGTAGGTAACTGAATATAGCTGAGACAGACTGTAGCTAACTGAAAATAGCTGATACAGACTGTAGGTAACTGAATATAGCTGAGACAGACTGTAGGTAACTGAATATAGCTGAGACAGACTGTAGCTAACTGAATATAGCTGAGACAGACTGTAGCTAACTGAATATAGCTGATACAGACTGTAGGTAACTGAATATAGCTGAGACAGACTGTAGGTAACTGAATATAGCTGAGACAGACTGTAGCTAACTGAATATAGCTGAGACAGACTGTAGCTAACTGAATATAGCTGAGACAGACTGTAGCTAACTGAATATAGCTGAGAGAGACTGTAGGTAACTGAATATAGCTGAGACAGGCTGTAGCTAACTGAATATACCTGAGACAGACTGTAGCTAACTGAATATAGCTGAGACAGACTATAGCTAACTGGATATAGCTGAGACAGACTGTAGGTAACTGAATATAGCTGAGACAGACTGTAGGTAACTGAATATAGCTGACACAGACTGTAGGTATCTGAATATAGCTGAGACAGACTGTAGCTAACTGAATATAGCTGAGACAGACTGTAGCTAACTGAATATAGCTGAGACAGACTGTAGCTAATTGAATATAGCTGAGACAGACTGTAGCTAACTGAATATAGCTGAGACAGACTGTAGGTAACTGAATATAGCTGAGACAGACTGTAGGTAACTGAATATAGCTGAGACAGACTGTAGGTATCTGAATATAGCTGAGACAGACTGTAGCTAACTGAATATAGCTGAGACAGACTGTAGCTAACTGAATATAGCTGAGACAGACTGTAGCTAACTGAATATAGCTGAGACAGACTGTAGCTAACTGAATATAGCTGAGACAGACTGTAGCTAACCATCGGGTTGCCAGGGGGAGGGGTCATGAAATCCAAACAGGCAGGTTGTGGTGTCCTCTGTTCTCCTGGCTCCACTGAGCCCTGAATACTTTTAGACCAGTAAGGGGGACCGCTGGCCTCGCTATAATCGCTGGCCACAACCATTACTGACCCCACCATGTCTTTCTGTTTAACCTCCCCTTTAATGTGATTAACATTGTCTTCCTGTTTAACCTCCCCTTTAATGTGATTAACATTGTCTTCCTGTTTAACCTCCCCTTTAATGTGATTAACATTGTCTTCCTGTTTAACCTCCCCTTTAATGTGATTAACATTGTCTTCCTGTTTAACCTCCCCTTTAATGTGATTAACATTGTCTTCCTGTTTAACCTCCCCTTTAATGTGATTAACATTGTCTTCCTGTTTAACCTCCCCTTTGATGTGATTAACATTGTCTTTCTGTTTAACCTCCCCTTTAATGTGATTAACATTGTCTTCCTGTTTAACCTCCCCTTTGATGTGATTAACATTGTCTTCCTGTTTAACCTCCCCTTTAATGTGATTAACATTGTCTTCCTGTTTAACCTCCCCTTTAATGTGATTAACATTGTCTTCCTGTTTAATCTCCTCTTTAATGTGATAAACATTAGCCTGAGGCCTGAGGGTGAGGGAGGGGATGGGGGTGAGGTGGATAAGGGATGGGGGATAGGGGATAGAGGATAGGGAACACAGGAAAGGGGGATACCTAGTCAGTTGTACAACTGAATGCCTTCAAGTGAAATGTGTATTTGGTGCACGGGGAACAGTGGGTTAACTGCCTTGCTCAGCAGCAGAACGACAGATTTTTACCTTGTCAGCTCGAGGATTCAATCCAGCAATCTTTCGGTTACTGACCAAACACTCTAACCACTAGGATATGGGATAGAGGATAGAGGATAGGGGGATAGGGATAGGGGATAGGGGATAGAGGATAGAGGATAGAGGATAGAGGATAGGGGATAGGGGGATAGGGGATAGGGGATAGGGGATAGGGGATAGAGGATAGAGGATAGAGGATAGGGGATAGGGATAGGGGATAGAGGATAGAGGATAGAGGATAGAGGATAGAGGATAGGGGATAGGGGATAGGGGATAGAGGATAGGGGAATGGGGGATAGAGGATAGAGGGATAGGGGGATAGGGGATAGAGGATAGGGGAATGGGGGATAGAGGATAGAGGATAGAGGATAGGGGGATAGGGGATAGGGGATAGAGGATAGAGGATAGGGGGATAGGGGATAGAGGATAGGGAATGGGGGATAGGGGGATGGGGGATAGAGGATAGGGGGATAGGGGATAGAGGATAGGGAATGGGGGATAGGGGGATGGGGGATAGAGGATAGCGGAATGGGGGATAGGAGGGTAGGGGATAGAAGAATGGGGGATAGGGGATGGGGGATAGAGGATAGGGGGTAGAGGATAGGGGAAGGGGATAGAGGATAGGGCAATGGGGATAAGGGATAGAGGAATGAGGGAGAGGGGGTAGGGGATAGAATAATGGGGGATAGGGGATAGGGATAGTGGATAGAGGATAGGGGATAGGGGATAGGGGATAGAGGAATGGGGGATAGGGGGATAGGGGATAGTGGATAGAGGAAAGGGGATAGGGGGATAGGGGATAGAGGAATGGGGGATAGGGGGATAGGGGATAGTGGATAGAGGATAGGGGATAGGGGATAGAGGAATGGGGGATAGGGGATAGGGGGATAGGGGATGGATGAATGGGGGATAGGGAGATAGGGGATAGGGGGATAGAGGAATGGGGGATAGGGGATAGAAGATAGGGGATAGGGGATAGGGGAATGGGGATAGGGGATAGAGGATAGGGGGATAGGGGTTAGGGGATAGAGGATAGGGGGATAGGGAATGGGGGATAGGGGTAGGGGATAGGGGATAGAGGATAGGGGATAGAGGATAGAGGAATGGGGGATAGGGGGATAGAGGATAGAGGATAGGGGATAGGGGGATAGACGATAGGGGTTAGGGGATAGAGGATAGGGGGATAGGGAATGGGGGATAGGGGGTAGGGGATAGGGGATAGGGGATAGGGGATAGAGGATAGAGGATAGAGGATAGGGGATAGAGGATAGGGGGATAGAGGATAGGGGATAAAGGATAGAGTACATGGATAGAGGATAGAGGATAGGGGATAGGGAATGGGGAATGGGTGATAAGGGGATAGGGGATAGAGGATAGAGGATAGGGGAATGGGGGGATAGGGGATAGATGATAGAGGATAGGGGAATGGGGATAGAGGAATGGGGATAGAGGATAGGGGATATGTGATAGAGGATATGGGATAGAGGATAGGGGATAGAGGATAGAGGATAGAGGATAGGGGAATGGGGGATAGGGGATAGAAGATAGAGGATATGGGATAGGGGATAGTGGATAGGGGGATAGGTGATAGAGGATATGGTATAGAGGATAGAGGACCACCTTGCTGTTGGTTGGGTGCAGGCCTTGTGCATCAATCTTCTATCCGAGATACTCCACTGAGTCCTGGAGGAACTCACACTTGCTGCGTTTCATTCTCACTCCGTATTTCTCCAGTCTTGACATCACTTTGTCCAGCACTACAAGGTGCTCTCCAATGTTTGGTGCTGACACAAGGATGTCGTCCATGAAGCACACAACATGGTCTATACCGTCCAAGATCTGATCCATTGTTTGTTGAAATATCGCTGGAGCTGTCGAGATTCCATAGGCAAAGCGATTGAATCTGAATAGCCCCTTGTGTGTATTGATGGTCAGATACTGTTCTGACTCCGGATCCAGCTTCAGTTGCTGATAAGCGAATGCCAGGTCCAGCTTACTGAAAACCTTCCCACCAGCTAGAGTGGCAAACAGATCTTCAGCGTTTGGTAGTGGATATTCCTCTGGTAGTATGCAGCGATTTACTGTGACCTTGTAGTCACCGCACATTCTGACGGTCTTGTCTTTCTTTGGGACTACAACAATCGGAGCGGCCCAGTCACTCCTCGCTACTTTCGTGATTATGTTATTCTTCTGTAGGCGTTCCAGTTCCTTCTCTACTGCTTCCTTAAGAGCATAGGGAACTGGACGTGGTTTGTGAAAGATAGGCTTGGTTCCTTCTTACACTCTGACTTTTGCTGTGAGGTCTTGTATTTCACCGTAGCCATCTTTGAAAAGTTCTTTGTGCTTCTCCAGCATGTTAGTGAGTGTAGCCTGACTCACTGGTTTGTCATTTCTCAGACTGAAGATTTCTCCCCAGTTCAACTTGATCTTTTGTAGCCAGTTTCTGCCTAACAAGGCTGATTTTTCACCTTTAACAATGACAAGCGGTAGCGTCCACTCCTTCCCCTCATACCGGACTGATACCTGGATCTGCCCTAACACAGGAATAGTGTCACCAGTGTATGACGAAAGGCGGATGGACGCGGGCTGAAGAGGACACTCTTTCAGTTTTTCTTTATAGAGTCTCTCTGGAACCAGAGATACAGACGCTCCGGTGTCCAGCTGCATTTTAACCTGTTTTCCCACTAACTCCATGTTGAGATAGATTCCATCTTTTAGTTGTTGAGCTGTGTACACTGTGAACAGTTCCACTACTGTTTCAGTTGTACCTTCCTCTTCTTGTGCTGCGTCTGACACTTTGTGCGCTCTTTCTGTGCGTTTCCAGGCTTTACACACTCTCTGTAAATGTCCAACCTTTCCACAATTGTGGCACTTTTCATTATGGAATCGACATTCACTGTGCTGACGATTATCTCCCCCACATCTGTAGCAACTTGGCTTAGACCTTTGAGATGTGGGCTGCTTTGTTCTTGTGTAACCTTGAGGACGGGACTGAAAAAAGTGTGACCTTTGTGAGCTTTTTCCACCACGTGCATCACTGACCTTGTGAACACCTTTCTGACGTTCTGCATGTCCCGATAGCTCAATAGTATCCCTGTGGACAAGCTGGAGTCCAAGTGCTCTATCACAGGCTTTCTTAAAGGTCAGGTCCTTCTCTGACAGGAGCCTTCTGTGATATGCTTCACCTGTGAGACCACATACAAACTTGTCCCGGAGAGCATCATCAAGAAATCGTGCAAACTCACATGTCCTTGCCAGCCTTTTCAAAGCAAGGATGTAGTCAGCCACGGTTTCCCCTTGACTCTGGTGACGTTGGTCAAATCTGAAACGTTCTGCAATGAGAATTGGCTTAGGCTTGAAATACCTTGAAAGAGTTTCAGTCAGTTCTGCATAGTTCAACTCCACTGCTTTCATTGGTTCAATGAGACCTTTCAGCGATCCATACTCAGTTGGACCCAAAACACAATTCTCAAAACGCTCCAAATAGGAATCAAAATCCTCTTTTCCTCAAACTCTGGTACTCGACCAATGGTTGCCATTTTCACAGTTAATTGTTCAGTTTCCTTATATTCCTTAATTTTCTGAATATTCATCTACTTCTTCACTTCAGAAGTTTCTGCAATTACTTCATTCACTGCACTCATTTGTATTAATGTACCGTGTTACGCCCCTTCTTCCTTTTTTCTTGACAATATTTCTCCACTGAGATCGCCTAATTTCAATGGGTTCAATGAGACAGTTTTTTATTTATTTAACCACCAGAGGGCAGTGTCGCTATTCTGGACTCCAATAGTCTTGCTACTTGGCAGCTCCTGAATACTGTACTAGCAGTGCTAGCAGTGGTTAGCCTTCTCTACTGGCGAAAGAAAATAAATATAACTGACGAATTACATAATTATTCTGAGTTTCATGACTCACGCAACATTCTTCCCTTCAAGCAATGTCCGTTTATGTAGTTTAATCACCTCGTCGCCACTGTTATATTTGTGTTGTGGAGAAATGACCAGGCAGGAGACGGGAGTACAGTTAGTTTTCATTTCCTTTAGTCAAAACCCCTCGTGCTCTACAGTTCGCGGCATTCCAGTGCGCATGTGCATTTCCTATTAGGTGTAGTAATGTAACACTGCCGTAATACATTACTGCTTAGTAACAGCACAGTAACTAATATAAACAGATCCCAGATACTACAGGGATAATGGATAGAGGATAGGGGATGGGGGATAGAGGGATAGGGGGATAGAGGATAGGGAAGGGGATAGAGGATAGGGCAATGGGGGATAGGGGATAGAGGAATGGGGGATAGGGAATGGGGGATAGGGGGATGGGTGATATAGGAATGGGGGATAGAGGATAGGGGAACGGGGAATGGGTGATAGGGGATGGGGGATAGAGGAATGGGGGGATAGGGGATATGGGATAGAGGACAGAGTATAGAGGATAGGGCAATGGGGGATAAGGGATAGAGGATAGGGCAATTGGGGATAGGGAGATAGGGGGAATATGGGATAGAATTTTTATTTTTTTATTTTTTTATTTTACCTTTATTTAACTAGGCAAGTCAGTTAAGAACAAATTCTTATTTTCAATGACAGCCTAGGAACAGTGGGTTAACTGCCTGTTCAGGGGCAGAACGACAGATTTGTACCTTGTCAGCTTGGGGATTCAAACTTGCAACCTTTCGGTTACTAGTCCAACGCTCTAACCACTAGGCTACCCTGCCGCCCCAGGGGATAGGGGATAGGGGAATGGGGGATAGGGGGATAGGGGATAGAGGAATGGGGGATACGGGGATAGATGATAGAGGATAGGGGATAGGGGGATAGAGGATAGAGGATAGGGGATAGGGGGATAGACGATAGGGTATAGGGGATAGAGGATAAGGGTTAGGGGATAGAGGATAGGGGGATAGGGGAATGGGGGATAGGGGATAGAGGATAGGGGATAGGGGGATAGAGGATAGGGGATAGGGGGATAGAGGATAGGGGATAAAGGATAGAGTACAGGGGATAGAGGATAGAGGATAGGGAATGGGTGATAGAGAATAGAGGATAGGGGATAGGGGATGGGGGATAGAGAATAGAGGATAGGGGGATAGAGAATAGAGGATAGGGGGATAGGGGATAGGGGATAGGGGAATGGGGGATAAGGGGATAGAGGATAGAGGATAGGGGATAGGAGATAGAGGATATGGGATAGAGGATAGAGGATAGGGGATAGAGGATAGAGGATAGGGAATGGGGGATAGGGGATAGAAGATAGAGGATAGGGGATAGAAGATAGAGGATAGGGGAATGGGGATAGAGGAATGGGGGATATGGGATAGGGGATAGTGGATAGGGGGATATGTGATAGAGGATAGGGGATAGAGGATAAGGGATAGAGGATAGAGGGTAGGGGATAGAGGATAGAGGATAGGGGATAGGGGAATGGGGGATAGAGGACAGGGGATAGGGGATAGAGGATAGGGGATAGGGGAATGGGGGAATGGGTGATAGAGGATAGGGATAGGGGATAGGGGATGGGGGAGGAATAGAGGATAGGGGATAGGGGATGGGGGATAGAGAATAGAGGATAGGGGGATAGGAGATAGGGGAATGGGGGATAAGGGGATAGAGGATAGGGGATAGGAGATAGTGGATAGAGGATAGAGGAATGGGGGATAGGGGATAGTGGATAGGGGATACGTGATAGCGGATATGGGATAAAGGATAGAGGATAGGGGATAGAGGATAGAGGATAGAGGATAGGGGAATGGGGGATAGGGGATAGAAGATAGAGGATAGGGGAATGGGGATAGAGGAATGGGGGATATGGGATAGGGGATAGTGGATAGGGGGATAGGTGATAGAGGATATGGGATAGAGGATATGGGATAGAGGATAAGGGATAGAGGATAGAGGGTAGGGGATAGAGGATAGAGGATAGAGGATAGGGGATAGGGAATGGGGGATAGAAGACAGGGGATAGGGGATAGAGGATAGAGGATAGGGGAAAGGGGAATGGGGATAGGGGGATAGAGGATAAGGGATGGGGGATAGGGGTATAGGGGGATAGAGGATAGGGGAAGGGGGTAGAGGATAGGGCAATGGGGGATAAGGGATAGGGGATAAGGGAAAGGGGATAGGGGATAGGGCAATGGGGATAAGGGATAGGGGATAGAGGATAGAGGATAGAGAATAGGGGATAGGGGATACCTTCAGCAGAGCAGAGAGAGGGGACCAGGTCGACCGACTGTTTCGAGTGAAAGTGGAATGCGTGGAATATATGTTTGGTATTGGCTGTGTTCGTGGGCTGGTTGGTTTCCAACATCCTGGAAAGCCTGAGGGTAGGTAGAGGTAGAGTAGGGGTTAGATCGTGTGTTACCTTTATGAAGAGAAGAAGACATAACCACCGGGGGTACAAACAGTCCCCTGCTCTGCTGCTGAAACGTGTTACCACCCTTAATCTTGATGGGGGATAGAGGGATGTACAAACAGTCCCCTGCTCTGCTGCTGAAACTTGTTACCACCCTTACTCTTGAAACGTTACACGAATGTCTCTGATTCAGAGTCCGACTCACAGACTGTTTGTGACCAATGAACTTGAAACTCTCCTCTCTTCGTCCCCCAGCCGAGTCCTCTCCTCTCTTTGTCCCCGCAGCCCAGTCCTCTCCTCTCTTCGTCCCTCAGCCCCTTGTCCCCCAGCCCAGTCCTCTCCTCTCTTCGTCCCCCTGCCGAGTCCTCTCCTCTCTTCGTCCCTCAGCCCAGTCCTCTCCTCTCTTCGTCCCTCAGCCCAGTCCTCTCCTCTCTTCGTCCCTCAGCCCAGTCCTCTCCTCTCTTTGTCCCTCAGCCTTGTCCTCTCCTCTCTTCGTCCCCCAGTCCTCTCCTCTCTTCGTCTCTCAGCCCCTTGTCCCCGCAGCCCAGTCCTCTCCTCTCTTCGTCCCCCAGCCGAGTCCTCTCCTCTCTTCGTCCCTCAGCCCAGTCCTCTCCTCTCTTCGTCCCCCAGCCGAGTCCTCTCCTCTCTTCGTCCCTCAGCCCAGTCCTCTCCTCTCTTCGTCCCTCAGCCCAGTACTCTCCTCTCTTCATCCCTCAGCCTTGTTCTCTCCTCTCTTCGTCCCCCAGCCCAGTCCTCTGCTCTCTTCGTCCCCCAGCCCAGTCCCCTCCTCTCTTTGTCCCCCGCCCAGTCCTCTCCTCTCTTCGTCCCCCAGCCGAGTCCTCTCCTCTCTTCGTCCCTCAGCCCAGTCCTCTCCTCTCTTCGTCCCCCAGCCGAGTCCGCTCCTCTCTTCATCCCTCAGCCCAGTCCTCTCCTCTCTTCGTCCCTCAGCCCAGTCCTCTCCTCTCTTCATCCCTCAGCCTTGTCCTCTCCTCTCTTCGTCCCCCAGCCCAGTCCTCTGCTCTCTTCATCCCCCAGCCCAGTCCTCTCCTCTCTTTGTCCCTCGCCCAGTCCTCTCCTCTCTTCGTCCCCCAGCCCAGTCCTCTCCTCTTTTCGTCCCCCAGCCCAGTCCTCTCCTCTCTTCGTCCCCCAGCCTTGTCCTCTCCTCTCTTCGTCCCCCAGTCCTCTCCTCTCATTGTGTCCCAGCCCCTTGTCCCCCTAGCCCAGTCCTCTCCTCTCTTCGTCCCCCAGCCCAGTCCTCTGCTCTCTTTGTCCCCCACCCCAGTCCTCTGCTCTCATTGTCCCCCAGCCCAGTCCTCTCCTCTCTTCGTCCCCCAGCCCAGTCCTCTCCTTTCTTCGTCCCCCAGCCCAGTCCTCTCCTCTCTTTGTCCCCCACCCCAGTCCTCTGCTCTCTTTGTCCCCCAGCCCAGTCCTCTCCTCTCTTCGTCCCCCAGCCCAGTCCTCTCCTCTCTTCGTCCCCCAGCCCAGTCCTCTGCTCTCTTCGTCCCCCAGCCCAGTCCTCTGCTCTCTTCGTCCCCCACCCCAGTCCTCTGCTCTCTTTGTCCCCCAGCCCAGTCCTCTCCTCTCTTTGTCCCCCAGCCCAGTCCTCTGCTCTCTTTGTCCCCCACCCCAGTCCTCTGCTCTCTTTGTCCCCCAGCCCAGTCCTCTCCTCTCTTCGTCCCCCAGCCCAGTCCTCTCCTCTCTTCGTCCCCCAGCCCAGTCCTCTGCTCTCTTCGTCCCCCAGCCCAGTCCTCTGCTCTCTTCGTCCCCCAGCCCAGTCCTCTCCTCTCTTCGTCCCCCAGCCCAGTCCTCTGCTCTCTTCGTCCCCCAGCCCAGTCCTCTGCTCTCTTCGTCCCCCAGCCCAGTCCTCTGCTCTCTTCGTCCCCCAGCCCAGTCCTCTGCTCTCTTCGTCCCCCAGCCCAGTCCTCTGCTCTCTTCGTCCCCCAGCCCAGTCCTCTGCTCTCTTTGTCCCCCAGCCCAGTCCTCTGCTCTCTTCGTCCCCCAGCCCAGTCCTCTGCTCTCTTCGTCCCCCAGCCCAGTCCTCTGCTCTCTTCGTCCCCCAGCCCAGTCCTCTGCTCTCTTCGTCCCCCAGCCCAGTCCTCTGCTCTCTTCGTCCCCCAGCCCAGTCCTCTGCTCTCTTCGTCCCCCAGCCCAGTCCTCTGCTCTCTTCGTCCCCCAGCCCAGTCCTCTGCTCTCTTTGTCCCCCAGCCCAGTCCTCTGCTCTCTTCGTCCCCCAGCCCAGTCCTCTGCTCTCTTCGTCCCCCAGCCCAGTCCTCTGCTCTCTTCGTCCCCCAGCCCAGTCCTCTGCTCTCTTCGTCCCCCAGCCCAGTCCTCTGCTCTCTTCGTCCCCCAGCCCAGTCCTCTGCTCTCTTCGTCCCCCAGCCCAGTCCTCTGCTCTCTTCGTCCCCCAGCCCAGTCCTCTGCTCTCTTCGTCCCCGAGCCCAG
>NC_056447.1:53657723-53662723 GCF_018296145.1 Oncorhynchus tshawytscha | reverse complement strand
GAAAAGCAGGGCCGTTCTTTTCTAGAAACCTTAATTGAACTGTTTACTTTTTTGAAAGAGGACTAGTCTGTTACCAGGCACTGGTCTGTTCACCATCCACTCTTTCACAACTGTGGTATTGACATGAATCACAAAGAAAAATGACCTTGGTAATGGAAACCATTTGTCTATTTTGTTGGACAGGTTTCTACTGCGTGTCTCTCTAGCCTCTATTTTCCTGTACATCCCAGAAAACTGTTTCAACTTTGACCTCCCAGTCAGGCAGTACCCACTCACTCACGGTCGTGCTGTTTTCATTGTCTCATAACGTAATTTCTTTCCTTTCTCCAAGTACCCAAAATGCTTTAGATTACAGAGGATAATCCCTCTGATTTATAGTGTCTAACCCTAATATTGTGGTCCAGACGTAGAATTACATTTATTACCCCAAGTAAAAGAGAAGAGATGAGAGTCTGCTGGCACAATATTGCGTCTCACCCAAGGTCATATTCAAACATTGTCTGGCCTCCTTATCAACATCCCAGGGCTCGTATCCACATCTCAAAATGTGTTTTAAGGTGAATTCTATATTAGATTTTTACATTGGTCAGTTTCTAAAAAATATTTTAAAAATTCTCCAAATTCCACCCCTGCTGTAGGCTTACTATATGTTCCTCAAGGAGACTTGAAATCCCTGGCCTTTTAAAATAACGGAACACTAGTCACTTTAATAATGTTTACATATTTTGCATTACTCATCTCGTATGTATATATTCTATCCTATTCTACGTTATCTTAGTCTATGCGGGAGAAGAGGCATTGCCTTCTTCACGACTGTGCTGGTGTGAGAGGACCATGTTAAATCCTCAGGGATGTGGGATACAGAGGAATTTGAAGCATTTTGTTGCATTACAACCTGTCATTTAAATACATTTCTATTTGTATTTCATGTAATGGACAGACACAAAATAGTCCAAATTGGTGAAGTGAAAGTGAAAAGTGAAAAAAAATTACTTGGTTCAAAAAAGTAAAAAATTTAAAACGGCATATGTATCCACCCCCTTTGCTATGAAGCCCCTCCCCCTTTGCTATGAAGCCCCTCCCCTTTGCTATGAAGCCCCTCCTCCTTTGCTATGAAGCCCCTCCCCTTTGCTATGAAGCCCCTCCCCTTTGCTATGAAGCCCCTAAATAGGATCTGGTGCAACCAATTACCTTCAGAAGTCACAGAATGAGTTAAATAAAGTCCACCTGTGTGCAATCTAAGTGTCACATGATCTGTCACATGATATATATATATATATATATGAGTATATATACACCTGCTCTGAAAGGCCCCAGAGTCTGCAACACCAATAAGCAAGCGGCACCATCAAGCAAGCGGCACCATGAAGTTCAAGGAGCTCTCCAAACAGGTCAGGGACAAAGCGTGGAGAAGAACAGATCAGGGTTGGGTTATTAAAAAATATCTGAAACTTTGAACATCCCACGGAGCACATAAATCCATTATTAAAAAATTGAAAGAATATGGCTCCACAACAAACCTGCCAAGAGAGGGCCGCCCACCAAAACTCACAGACCAGGCAAGGAGGGCATTAATCAGAGAGGCAATAAAGAGACCAATGATAACCCTGTAGGGGCCGCAAAGCTCCACAGCAGAGATTGGAGTATGTGTCCATAGGACCGTACACTCCACAGAGCTGGGCTTTATGGAAGAGTGGCCAGAAAAAAGCCATTGCTTAAAGAAAAAAATAAGCAAACATGTTTGGTGTTCGCCAAAAGGCATTTGGGAGACTCCCCAAACATATGGAAGAAGGTACTCTGGTCAGATGAGAATCAAATTTTGTTTTTTGTCCATCAAAGAAAACGCTATGTCTGGCGCAAACCCAACACCTCTCATCACCCCAAGAAAACCCACAGTGAAGCATGGTGGTTGGCAGCATCATGCTGTGGGGATGTTTTTCATCGGCAGGGACTGGGAAACTGATCAGAATTGAAGGATTGATGGATGGTGCTAAATACAGGGAAATTCTTGAGGTAAACCTGTTTCAGTCTTCCAGAGATTTGAGACTGGGACGGAGGTTCACCTTCCAGCAGGACAATGACCCTAAGCATACTGCTAAAGCAGCACTCTGGTGGTTTAAGGGGAAACATTTAAATGTCTTGGAATGGCCTAGTCAAAGCCCAGACCTCAATCCAATTGAGAATCTGTGGTATGACTTAAAGATTGCTGTACACATGCAGAACCCATCCAACTTGAAGGAGCTGGAGCAGTTTGACCTTGAAGAATGGGCAAAAATCCCAGTGGCTAGATGTGCCAAGCTTATAGAGACATACCGCAAGAGACTTGCAGATGTAATTGCTGCAAAAGGTGGTTCTACAAAGTATTGACTTTGGGGGGGTGAAGAGTTATGCACGTTCAAGTTTTCATTTTTCTTTTGTCTTATTTCTTGTTTGTTTCACAATAAAAAATATTTTCTTCAAAGTATGTGTAAATCAAATGATACAAACCCCCCAAATATTTAAATATTTATTTTAATTCCAGGTTGTAAGGCAACAAAATAAGAAAAATGTCAAGGGGGGTGAATACTTTCACTAGCCACTGTACGTCTCGAGTCTTTGTACTGTAATGCATTTAGCCTGTTTGACTGCCTTACAGAGGGAATTAGCTACGCTATTTGGCCATATTCACAGTCATGGTTAAATGTGACAGTTAGCACTTTCAGTTTTGCACAAATGCTGCCATCACCTTACCCCTATATATATATATATATATATATATATCTACCTCAAACACTCCAATACGTTTATTTAACTAGGCAAGTCAGTTAAAGAACAAATTCTTATTTTCAGTGACAGCCTAGGAACACATCAGCTAGGAACATTGGGTTAACTGACTTGTTCAAATGCAGATCAACAGATTTTTTCCTTGTCAGTTTGGGGATTTGATCTTGCAACCTTTTGGTTACAAGTCCAACACGCTAACCACTAGCTGCCGCCCCCCCACTCTAACCACTAGGCTACCTGCCGCCCCTCCACTCTAACCACTAGGCTACCTGCCGCCCCTCCACTCTAACCACTAGGCTACCTGCCGCCCCTCCACTCTAACCACTAGGCTACCTGCCGCCCCTCCACTCTAACCACCAGGCTACCTGCCGCCCCTCCACTCTAACCACTAGGCTACCTGCCGCCCCTCCACTCTAACCACTAGGCTACCTGCCACCCCTCCACTCTAACCACTAGGCTCCCTGCCGCCCCTCCACTCTAACCACTAGGCTACCTGCCACCCCTCCACTCTAACCACTAGGCTACCTGCCGCCCCATATTCCTGCACATTGTAAGTATGTTACTGACACTGACCCTGCATATAGGATCCTCTCTTATTTCTTATTTCTCATGTTAATTCTGTATTTTATACTAGTTTGATATTGAATACTGTACTGTTGGGTACGGCTTGCAAGTTAAGCGTTTCACTGTATTTGTACACGTGACAAATACAACTTGAAACATACGTACATAAACTGGGCTTATCGGGATCCAGGAACACATACGGTGATCATTTCAGTGGGAGAAAGGCCCCGGCAACATACTTAAGAGACTGAAGATTTACAATACCTCCTTTACAGACTTTCGTGCAATCTATTGCATATTACTATTTCACCAACACGAGGAAGATTATGATAGGATGTGAGATGTGTCAATCAAAAAAAAAACTATAAGGAACAGATTAATTTGCACGTCAGCAAAAACCCAATTGACCAGCCAGAACCAAAAGATCTGAAGTCACAAAGCGGCAAAGTTCAGCAACACCTTACAGAGAAAGTTGTGGTCAGGATATTATCTCCAATAGCAGAATGATTCATCACAGCACAGCTAGGTCTGGTCTGTCAGGATAAGAACTGATCGGATTAAACGATTCAACAGCTATTGATCAAAACATGCTTCTTTTTCTCTTCAGATGTCACTCCCACTCATGTTAGATCAGACTACAGGACCCAACTGTCTTCTTACTGGGCCCCAACAGACTACATGACCCAACTGTCTTCTTACTGGGCCCCAACAGACTACAGGACCCAACTGTCTTCTTACAGGGCCCCAACAAACTACATGACCCAACTGTCTTCTTACTGAGCCCCAACAGACTACAGGACCCAACTGTCTTTTTACTGGGCCCCAACAGACTACATGACCCAACTGTCTTCTTACTGGGTCCCAACAGACTACAGGACCCAACTGTCTTCTTACTGGGCCCCAACAGACTACATGACCCAACTGTCTTCTTACTGGGCCCCAACAGACTACATGACCCAACTGTCTTCTTACTGGGCCCCAACAGACTACATGACCCAACTGTCTTCTTACTGGGTCCCAACAGACTACATGACCCAACTGTCTTCTTACTGGGCCCCAACAGACTACATGACCCAACTGTCTTCTTACTGGGCCCCAACAGACTACATGACCCAACTGTCTTCTTACTGGGCCCCAACAGACTACATGACCCAAGTGTCTTCTTACTGGGCCCCAACAGACTACAGGACCCAGCTGTCTTCTTACTGGGCCCCAACAGACTACATGACCCAACTGTCTTCTTACTGGGCCCCAACAGACTACAGGACCCAACTGTCTTCTTACTGGGCCCCAACAGACTACATGACCCAAGTGTCTTCTTACTGGGCCCCAACAGACTACATGACCCAAGTGTCTTCTTACTGGGCCCCAACAGACTACATGACCCAACTGTCTTCTTACTGGGCCCCAACAGACTACATGACCCAAGTGTCTTCTTACTGGGCCCCAACAGACTACATGACCCAAGTGTCTTCTTACTGGGCCCCAACAGACTACATGACCCAAGTGTCTTCTTACTGGGCCCCAACAGACTACATGACCCAACTGTCTTCTTACTGGGCCACAACAGACTACATGACCCAACTGTCTTCTTACTGGGCCCCAACAGACTACATGACCCAACTGTCTTCTTACTGGCCCCCACAGACTACATGACCCAACTGTCTTCTTAC